>NC_084546.1:6785000-6810000 GCF_024500275.1 Phycodurus eques | reverse complement strand
TGAAGACAATAAATTTGAAACTCAATACACTCAATGAGTTAAGATTTTTTTTATTTTGTCATATTAACATAAAACGTTACCATATGAATATATTACTAGCATTTCCCCTGTGACCTCTTTTCACTGGGCTACAATAAACATACGAACACATCATCACATAAATAAATCCAACAACATTGTCCTGACTCTTTATTGCAATGAGTTTTTTTCTTTTTGTTTCAGATGATGTGACCACCAACACATAAAATAAGACTTGTTTGGTCCTTTACTTACTATGGTAACTCATCTAACAGTATCTCCCCTCACATTTTCAGAACCATTTTATTATGAGACGTCACTATTTTTTAGAGCGTCTGCCTCACAGTTCTAATTGCGCGTAGGTGTGAATGTGAGTGCAAATGTTTGCTGATATGTGCCCAGCAATGGGGTGGCAACCAGTTCAGGGTGTACCCTGCCTCCTGCCCGTTAATAGCTGGCACCCTTGTGAGGATAAGCGGCTCAGAAAATGGATGGATGGATGAGAAGCATGAGAGTGTGAGAGTGATAACACCTAATTGAACACGCCTGCTCCCCAATCACATCTGACACCTATTAACACTAATGAGACAAAGTGGCTCATTGGGCCCAATTTAAGCAGTTTCACTGAGGGGTGTACGCACTTTTGTTGCAAGCAGTTTAGAAATGAAAAGGCTGTGCGGAGTTATTTTGCTTTGTAGCAAAGTGTCATTTCTTCAGTGTTGTCCCATGAAAATATAAATCCCATCTTTTAGGATCTATTTTGTGTTTATTTAAAACACATTAGTTCCCTAAATAATATGTAACTGTTGGTTCAAATGCATAATAATTATATTCCAATGGGTTAAAAATACAAGGATAAAGATTTTATTTAGATACATACATATAATAAATAACGCTAAAATATACAGATCATAATCTATATCGATTGCTTCTACTGAACTGTCTAACTTCTGCATGATTTCAACAGAATTAGTTGACGATAGCCTCAATTCCTTCTGCAGCAATGGCACCATCGTGTGGTGAAAATGGGAACAACTTCAGCATGTTTACCTCTTGTGTCTTGCACATTTTTTTAACAAGATAGTGAATTTTAACAGCATTTGGACATGTGTAGGATTATATTAATACTTTAAGGTAGTTTAAGGTTAAGTGCATTAAGCTTAAGCTACATCTTGATTCATGGTCACATCACAATAATGTGATCTTTGGTAGCTTTTTTTTTTTTTTTTTATAAATCAGAGATGTGCAACTTGGAGCAAATATAAATTCAAATGTTAATTCAATATAAAAAAAAAATGTAAGCTTTTTCTTTCATAGTATGGGGCGTCGAAATGACAAATGAAATTAAATAGGAAGGTGTTTCCCATGTTAATGTGTTCTAGTTGAATGTATCGTCTTCTTTGTCTATTGTTTGCTTTGACGCACATCATTTTATGAGGTTCCTTTCTTATCTATGCCATAAAAAATACTGTCATTTCACTAAACCGCTGTTTCATCAACTTTATTGCTTGTTTTTAACTCATATGAGTTGTTTTGTCTGTGAAGCTGACCTAAAATCTATTCCCTTTATTTTTGACAGCCCTCTTAAAATCAACTTTTCTCTTGGAAAAAAAAATTACATTAATTGCAAATAACATTGATACAGTATTATTTACCAGCTATATGCAAAGGCACTTCTAAGAAGGAAGTGATTAGGCCTCGTCTGATTCAAAGAAAAAAATCAAGGGGCAGAAATATTGTTAAGAATGATCATTAACGTTACTTTCTCTCTCTGGGGTCATCTGATGGAGCACGAGGAAGATTTCAGCATGATTTGTTCTGCTTTTAGGTGAAACTAAACCTGTACCTGGAAATTAAATGATGGAATTACTCACTAGAATGACATCCCTGGTTCCTTAAAGCTACTCTTGTTTTTTTTTTCAAGCGTACTTTATTTACCCTGTAATACCTAAAGTCTACCCTTTTTACACTTGGACGCAACTGAAATCCCAAATCTTCAACTGCTGTACAACCACATATTATTTGGATTTTCAACAAGTGTGAGAAATACCCTATTTCCTCAAAAAGTGGAAAAAAAAGTGGCCTTGGTTGATTAGTTACACAACTGCAGAGTACCAGGCATTGATTACCAACCTGGGTGCGACAGGAGATCATCAGGTGTGCTGTAGGAAATTGTCTAATTTCACTTAATTGGTCTAAAAATTAAGTTTGACTGTGTGTGTGTATGTATATATATATATATATATATATATATATATATATATATATATATATATATATACACATACACACACACACACACACACACACACACATATATAGTGACAGGGAGCGCAATTAAATGTTCTTCCACTAGATGGCATAAGCTACAATCAACCCTTTGTATCCACCTTTTACCATTCATGAAACAGAATAAAACAGTAATCCCTCGCAAACAGCGAAAATCCACAATTGATGCACCCCCCCAAAAAAAAAAAAAATATATATATATATATATATATATATATATATATATTTTGTCTACTGATGGCAAAGCACTACTTTGTAGTGACAGGGCTTTAGTCTTTTGAATAGAAGGTCCTCCCCTCACTTTAATATAGTTTCTTGGCAGTTTTTCAGCAAATAAGGAGGATATGTTCCCCCCAGAAAACAGGCCCAGATTCTTTGTTGGTTTTTTTTACATTTGTGAGTAAATTGGGACGAGCTCATCATGTATTTGAGGTGTGGCGCTTATTTTTTAATTTTCTCAAGTGGATGACTTGCTTCCATTAAAGCAAAGAACACTATCAGAGAAAACACACAATAGCCAACAAGGATGGGCAAAACATTGCTAATCATGCTGAAACCTTCCAGAGTGCGACTGCAGCGTATGTTCAGTACCCAGTACTTGTTTTGCATATGAGCTAGTTTATAACGACCAGTGTTCAAACTATCAACGTGTCAAAGCAGTGATTGGCACGCAGTCGTTTTTGAGGCGACGCCTGCACGTATGGTTTGTTGACTTGAGCTGGCCTGAGAGCTGCAGGCTACACATGGCTCATGTACAGTATAGCACGTAAACCGACCACAGGTAACGTGGTAACTCCTTCAGTGGCGGCAGAGCAGAGCTTAATTCTTGGTGGCGCAAGGGCGGTTTACAAGTAGACTGAGAGGCGGCTCGGCCTTCAGCACCAGCGAGGGCCTCCGAGGGCCCGACCCTGTTACGTCCGCGAATGTCTTTTTTTTGTACTCCCTGTTTGAGCCTGTCAGGCCTTCCCTGGCTTCATGTATGTGGGAATGGTGCCTCTTTGAGTCAGGCCCTCGAAGCGTTTGTAAGTGTAGTTGAGGAACACCCAATCCTTGGACTTGAAGTCAGGTTCAGTTGCATTGGCTAAGATGAAACAAAAAAAGAAAGCAGTGAGGTCATCAGCAGGAGCAAAGCATGAATCTAAGATTACAATTTGTGGTATAATGGTGTCTTGAAATACAAGTGACCCGACTTCCAAGTTTTTCGAGAGTCGTTTGGCTGATTTTTTTTGCTTTGACTTGCCAGCAAAAATTTGAGATGCGAGTGCTGGGTTGTGGCAGTCAAATCAACTTACTTCACAAGAAAGAAGAAACAAATTGGCAAATTGTGAACAATTCTGTTAAAGTTTACTGTCAAACTAAACATAAAACAAACAAAATGACACGTATAGTTAAAACAAACACACAGCTTTGCCCTTAGAAATAGCAACAATCAGAAGCTAACAAACAGCATCAGTGTCACGGTGTTATAACCATTTAAGCAACGCATATTAAACACATATGTAGACAGGTAATATACCAATAATCACAGGAATATTCTTTATCCTCTGCGAAGAATGACTAATATTACTGCGGCTTACTGAGGAGTTGTGACCGTCTCCCTGCATATCCGTATGTTTGCATGTATTATACTGGCCCCAGGTGGCCAACGCATGGACACCAGAAGGAGCAGCACAATGACCATTGAATTGAAGCAAAAAAATGTGGAAAAAACTTAAATTCTTGACATTCTATTTAATTGTGTAATTACTGTATGTTTTTATTAAACACAAAAAAAGAACGTCTGTGTTATTTTTTTGTGGGGTGGCTGGCACAGATTAATGGTACTTCCATTCATTATACTGGGGAAAGATGATAAGAGATTTGAGTGTTTTCGGTTACGAGCCTGGTCACGGAACAGATTTAGGTCATACCGCAAGGCACCACTATAATTACAAATGTGGAAAGCGTTTCATACCTGGCTGGAGGATGTCTGATTCCGGGAACTCATCAAAATTGGAGGTGTCGTCGATGCTTTTTATCTCAATGGAGATGGCCGCAGGACGCTCTCTGTGAGGGAGATCCATTATTATTCAGAAAAGGTGGTGGTCTGTGTGTGTGTGTGGGGGGGGGGGGGGGGGGGGTATATAAACAAAATCAAAAGTACCTGATGTGTTCCCAGTCGACGGACTCAAAAAACTGATGGCTTTTGATCTCCTCCACACTGCCAGCCCCAACTCTGTTCTCAGCATCAGTGCAATACCTGAAACAAAAACAGAAAACTGATAACTACACAGCGTTTTAACTGCATATCAAATTCGGAAGTGGCTGCCTCTGGCTCGAAAAGCTCCGACACAATGATACATTTTCTGTAAATTCAGTGATTTCAGCCATAATTTACAGGAATTATAACACGTTTTTCCCCCTAATCATTCCAGGTTTGCATTGTTGCACTTGCTGGTGCTCTTGTGAAACAGCTGTCCACAAACTCCATCCTGGATACCTTAAAAGACTGGGAGATAACTGCTATCAATGAGTCAGCAACAGAAAAAGACAAATGCATTCAAGACGCTCGTTATTTAATTACATCGTTAACTGCACATCTTTACATAATATCGTACATGGTTCCTGAGTTTTGATTTGAACTTTTAGTATAACATGATTTAAGAAAATCAAAACCTTAAAAAATAAATAAATAAAAATAAAAAAAACAATAAAACGCTTGGAAATCCTTCACAGAAAAGGTTTGTTTGAGCTGCAGACGCACGCGTGCGAATGATCAGAATGGTACCACGCCCGCCTCACATTTTAGCCAGGGAAAAGCCTGCTATGAACATAACGAAGAAACTACATATTGAAATTCCTGTGGATGTTGAAAGACGCTGTCATTGAGCCAGAATGTACTGAAGATGATCACACTGGGGTTAACACAGCATCGTCTATTAAGGTCCCGTATTTTGCTAAGCCTAACTTTTTCTAGTATTTGGCATCTAATATTGTCTCTATGGTGCCTCAGTAAACGTGAAATATGAATTAAAATTGTCTACGCATACCTGAGTTCTCAACGTTTTTCTGCCAAGAAAAAGAGATTTTATGAGAGTACATTTTTCTTTTTAATGATCTTTCTTTTGGGAAGGAGCAAAATATTTCAATTTCCATCGCATTTACATAATTTCAAGCTGTCCTTGATCCAATCTAAATTCACACAGCATTTTATTCACCTGCCACACTTCTAGTCTACAGCTGTTCTTGACCTACTGTTTTGACTTGAATTTTAAAATTGAAATACGGCACATACCGCAGTATCAAGTCCTTAGCTCTCTCTGAGATCGGGACTTCGGGGGGAAACACAAGGGTCTCCTTCCAGTTCATCACTTTCCTGTACGTTTCCTGCGGCGTCTCAGAGCAAAACGGCGGATAGCCTGAAAAGAGCCCAGTCAGTTTACACTCGCTACACTCCACATCTTTCCCATGCTTACCAATCAGCATCTCGTACATGATGACCCCTAAAGACCACCAGTCACACAGCTTGTTGTAGCCTGTCTGTATGAAAACTTCGGGGGCGATGTAGTCTGGCGTTCCCACCGTGGAATAAGCCTGAAAGGCACACAGAGAAGGAAAACAAATAATTAGGGATATACCGTACCAGGGATATTTCTGGATGCAGCCCTCGGAGGAAGACGTTTGGACACCTCTGGGCTATAATAAATGACCTGCAGGGGGGACTCTAGTATCAGACAGCATACTCGACTGCCCATTTTGTTCATTTTCATGGTCTCCACATGCACTCAAACAAACAAACATACAGTGTATAATTGTAAAGTGTATTGAGACAAAAGTCTATAAATCCAGTTAGTTAGGTCTCCAAAACACCTAATTACCAAATTACTAGTTGTGTGTATAGAGCGTATATCAGGAAAAACTCAGAGCCCCACCAGCTGTCTCCGGTTCTTCTTCCAGGTTTCTGCTTTCCGCTTGGAGTTCATGTTTTGAAAGGCTGCAGAAACACAAAGAAGAAAAAAGACCATGAAGTGCCATTCACAATAGCTTCCACCTTGATATGAATGTTCAATATTTCGTTAGAGGAAAATGTGCGATACTAACAAAAGTCACTGGGTGGGTTGTGTGTCAGGTTTCGGTAAAATTCTGTGCGGTGGGCTTTCTTCAGTCCAGTACACAAGCCAAAATCAGACAGCTTCACATGTCCCTGTGAGAAAAAAACATTTAGGTGACATCCATGAGTGCAAAATTCTTGTGGAACGACATTGCGTTCGATCTCAGATAAGACTCCATGACACATATCGAAGAATTGTGCATGTTTTTGCCTCACCCTGGAGTCGAGCAGCAGGTTGTCCGGTTTGATATCTCTGTGGATGAAGCCCAGCTGGTGGATGGAGTCGATGGCCAGGACCGTCTCAGCGATGTAGAACTGGGTGGCCTCTTCGGACAGGGTGTCCTTCTTCATCAGGAGCGTCATCATGTCGCCTAGCAACGAGGTCGCAGTACAGTGGTGCCTTGAGATACAAGTGACCCGACTGACAAGGGCTTTCGAGATACGAGCCGTTGTTTGGCCGATTTTTGCTTTGACTTGCGAGGAAAAATTCAAACGACATGAGCACTGTATGGTGCCCGTGAACCCAACTAACGTCACAACAAGCAGCAATCAGGCAAATAGAGAAGAATTCTTCAAAAAAAGAGGACTCAAGCCGTTTAATACCACTCTCAGTTTAATGATTAATGGTGCTTCCGTTCATTTCAATGGAGAAAGATAATTTCAGTATTTCGAGTTACGAAAATTGTTGTTTGTCCAAGTCATTCAAAAGTCAATTTTCTGTAATATGTCCCCTTTCAGTGAGTCCTGCTGTGATTTTCAATCATCTAAGTCTAAGTCCACACCTCCAGGCAGAAATTCCATGATGAGGTAGAGGTTCCTCTTGTCCTGGAAGCTGTAAAACATCTTCACCACCCATGCGCTGTCTGCCTCCACGAGAATATCCCTCTCTGCCCGGATGTGAGCAACCTGCACAGAAGTGGAAAATTAACCATAACTCAAACGTAAAAGCAATTTAAAATACTTTACCTGCTCTTTCTCCAGCATGTCTGCTTTTCGTAAAATCTTCATGGCGTAAATGTGCCCTGTGTCCTTTTTTTGCACCAAACGTACCTGCCGGGAGAAACAGAAGCAACACGGATGAAAGACAGTAACCGTAGAATACAAAAAACTATAATAATAACAATTCTTTAGCGTACCTCTCCAAAAGCACCACGTCCGATGACTTTAAGGGACTCAAAGTCATCCAAGCCTAGCCGCGTCCTCTTCAACCTCAAAAACTCGGTCTCCTTGCGAGCATGCTGTGAACGTCGCATTACTTTCTGCCAAACGAAGAGGATACGCTATCAGAAAATGATAAACAACGAAAAAGACTTCCTACTTGGTGTAGATGGTAAATATTGAAAAAAGTACTTCGAATATGTACACATACATTAACGCATAAGAAATGCAAACTTTACCTCCTCGTCTGGTAAACCCTCGTCATCCATGGCCTTCTCCAGCTTCTTCTGCCTAACAACAGAAAAAACAACTCAATGTTAGCACGAGAGAGCTTTAATTCACGTTTAAGTCTGAGACTTACTTTCACTGACTTTTAATTTTACATTAATAAGGTTGTCCAGAAAAAAATATCTTGATTTATGTCAATAAAGGTAGTTTTACTTGAAGAGAAGTTGGATTAAAAGAATTGTTTTTCATGTGAATAGTTGTAAGAAAAGATGGAATTTTACAAGAATTAATTCCAAATTCTATTTGGGGGGAAAAAAGACAATATTAGAAGACAAATAATTTTAATTTTAGAGAATAAACTTGGGAGTATGACAAGAATAAAGTCATAATTTTACTCGATCAAATGTGAATGTGCTTTTCCAACAATACCAATCAACATCATTATGCTGTGGTTCACTGAACTCCTTTCAAATGCTCAATAAATTAGAAGAAATTTGGGCAACAGGGAGGGATGAAGCGAATGAAAAGTTTCAGATTCTGACCAAAAAAAAAACTCTTTGCTGTGGTGTTTGCACACGAGATCAGCTCCCAGGTAACGCGATTGCCATTTGTTTGAAACCAAACTCCTCAACATGTGGCTGGCGGCATGACACGGGACGCGTTAAACAGATATATTTTTGCGCGCGGTAATTGTTTGCGGAGCATTGATACTCGTCCAAGTTAAGAGCCAAGAGCGTGTCGTTAACCGGAGGGATGGGAGGGTTGGCCTCGCCTCATCTCGCGCTCCTCGTGCTGGGTGAGCAGCGTGCTGTAGAAGTTCTCCAGCGTCAGCTTGGCCACGGTCACCCTCTCTCGGGTGTGGTTGCTCATCGGGAGGGTGGTTGCAGTCCCTCCTGTCATGGCCATACTATCCTGTTAGAAACACACAAGGGGACGAGGTGTCATGCCATGTACTACATAACACTACATTGTCAAGTTTTGGGGGAAAATCGGGCTCTAAGGTTTTACAGGGCAACACGGTGGACTCAGTGGTTACCATTCGTATCATGTTAGAGCTTAATTTGATTTGTCTGCATAGGTAATACAAGGTTTTATGATGGAGCAAATTATTTCTACTTCCATTATTTCCTGTGGGAAAATATGAGTGGACCAGCATAGGTTGTGTTCCGGGGCGTTAGTTCCTTAGTGGTGACATTGTAACAAGAACAGACAATGCGGCAAAAAAGGAAGCGGGTGGACGCGTACCATACGGCGCATCATCAAAACCTTTCGACAGGATGCCAGTGGAAAAGTTTGTGTGGTCTTGATTAGATTAGCCAGAGATAGGAGGCTGTGTTTTGTCTCGACCCAGCCACAACAATTTCCCAAAAACAAGAAACTTCCTGATTTGCTTCGGAGTAAAACAAAACAAAAAAACCCAAAACAAAATAAAATCAGTAAATGGGGAAGTTTGTAATGAGTGGAGAAGAAGCAGCAAACTAGGGTGTTTACCTGAAGAAACTCTTCTAAAATCGTATGTGTTGTACATAGAACTTTTACATTCCATTTGGTGTCAAGTATCCATACCATACGCAGTACAGACATAGAAACAGACTCGTGCACATGCGCCACCCTTAAAAGGACTGCAAAGAGACCTGCCAGGAAACTTTCCATCCCTGAATGAAAGAGTCCAGTCATGACACTAAGGAGAGGAATGGGCTAGACATACATGACTAACAACAACAAAAAGCAGGATGAAGAACAGATATCATGATTCTTGCTGCATTAAAAATGGCAATCAATTTATCCGGTTAGTTAGGAAATGCCTACCATAACTTTTTAATAAAAAATAAAACAAAATATCCCACACAATGCAAGAAATGGGTACCAAATCACAGTCGCACACTAATAATGGATAAGGCTGTTTAGATGAAAATACTGACCAAAAAATATGTATTTGTTTCTATTATTATTATTTTAATTTGCATCAGAGGCATTTTTAATGTTTTGGTTATTACACTTACAGTACATAAGAGGGACAAAACTATTAGAGCTCATTGCAGACTTAGGATATCAGCTTTATCAAGGCAGAATTCAAATGGGAAGGAAGGAAGGCACAAAAGCAGGTTTCAGCATAGGAAGGAAGGACTTATTAAAGAGGTGTGAGAGAAAGAAGGAAGGCAGGAAAGAAAATCAAGTAAGGAAGGAAAGAATGAAGGAAAAAAAGTATAACGAAAATAAAATAAAAAGCAGGTCTGAGGGAAGAAAGGCAAGGAGGTACGGAGGGAAGGTAAGTCGGTAGGAAAGAAAGTTTAAGTGAAGGAAGGATGGAAGGACACATGAATATAAAACAAGTGTGACGGAAGGAAGGCAGGAAGAGATGGAAGGATGGATGCATCAATAAAAAATAGGCGTGATAGTGGGAAGTCAAGAAAAGGAAGGAAGGAATAAAAGGAGGTTTAAGCAAAGGAAGGGAGGAATAAAAATAAATTCTGAGGGAAGGACAGAGGGAGGTCAGGAAGGTAAAGATGCCAAGAAAAAGTAAGTCTGAGGGCAAGGAAGGCAGGAAAGAGGTCAGAAAGCAAGGTAGGAGGAACAAAGGAAGGAAAGCAGGATTCAGCAAAGGAAATATCGAAGGAAGGATGCAAGAATAAAAAGCAAGTAGACTGAGGGAAGGAAGGTAAACATTTCAGGAAAAAAAAACTACATTTTAAAGTGCATACCTATTTTCGTCCCACCCTATATAAGCACCTCGCCACTGTTGGTACTGGTGCCTCCTATTTTTTTTTTTTTTTTTTTTTACAGATAAGTAACTCAATGAAAAGGTTATATCTCATGCTCGCCGTATTGCATTTGCGCCAGGTTCCATTAGCAAACAGTGTAAAAATAGCCACTACTTTTACAAATACCATGGGCTCAACCTACCTCCGTGTCCGGCTCCAGAGTCAATTATTGGCTCGGCGCCAGCCCCACGACCCAGGGGAAACGAAAATATATTGAATTAAAACGTCTTTTCTGCCCAAGAAATGTAGGCAGAAAAGGCTGGAGGCTCCAGTTCTTTAGCTAACTGGTACCCTTAACGGGGGAACCTCTATGCAGCTACACAGTAAACACAGCCGATATCAAAAACAAAACATGGCTCATTTGTTGAAAGAAAGGGGAATATCAAATTATATTTTTAAAAAATAAACTGCCTTCATTTGTCCACCTCTGGTGTCTGAGTGCGGCGGTCGTCCCGTCTTAAATGGTGAAAACACACATATATATATATATATATATATATAATATGAAAAAGGTGGCTTCTGTTTCCTGAGACCGTCCGGCTCATCAGACGCTGCAGTTACGCAATGGCGTAGCTTTCGAGTGACGTCAACTCAAACCAATCAGTGGTGGATAAAGTGTAAATGACCAATCACGCGAGGTGGATTTTCGAGGTTGACAAGTGTGTCGGCCAACAGGGGGGCTCGGATACGCCCCTTCGTTCGGTGCGCTTGGACGCAGATTCATTAGACTGGCAAACGTTTGCGATAATGAAAGTCACTGCTTCCACTTTTAAGCAATTTATTTTTGTTACTCCATCATAATTGCATACTATTGTTAATGTTGTTATAATCACGTTTTAAACAACACATTAAAAACAACAACTACTTAAGTCCTTCAAGCCATGACTCAATTAAGGACAATAAAAGGTCATTTAGAGACTTACCAGGATTTCAAATGGCAAACGTGTTGAAGTGACGTCGCTAGGGACAGGTTGCCATGAATAGCTTCGTGAAAGTCTCCATATTTGGGCAACTTTATTGCTTTTTAATGAAAGAGGCATAATGTCAGTGAGCATGCATGTGGGTGTGACCTGCTGACACTTTTTATTCTGGGTGTGGTTTTCAACAAAAGACTTCTTTTTTCAAAATAAATCTAACATCAACATTGCCCACCGGGCTGTGACGCAGCTTCTATTTTAAATTTTTGGACCAATGCACCCTGTGGCCTTGGAGTTGACTTCAATGTGTTGTTACTTGAGGTGCCCCAAACATGATCTGTATCAACGCGTCTGTTTTCCAGCTTGACATGTTCCCACTGCTATTTATGTACTGCTTATGAAACATTCAAAAGTTGGGGAATATGCTTTTAAAAAAGCCACTAACTTCCTATTTTTCCCAGAGAGAAAAGCATTGCTTGTGAAAACACACTTCGACAATAAATATCCTGCCATTGCTTGCTATGTTACCAAACTACAGGAATACTTGTGTGTAAACAAAATTGTTTATTCAAGCTTTATTTAACAAAAACACCCATTAGACCATAAAATTATACTAAGCTTATTTACGAATCAGCCCTCTGGTCATAAATATTTACAAAACCAACATACAAAACTGAACTCCAGCCAGACAATACTGTTTTCCCCAAGTAAACATTTGAGTTTATGTAAAAGTGTAAAGTGATTCAAATATGGCTTTTGTTCACCTGACAGACAGATCCCGCATGGGTTGTGAGGCTGGCAGCTGAGTGTTATAAATAAAAAGATCAGTAATGATATGACACGGGGCTGTTTGGAGCAGGTCAGGATTCAGCAGGTGAAGGCTGGCTGGCCGCGCCGTTGCGGGTGCGGAGCTGAGACTGGGCAATGTCTGCCAGGGCGCTCTGGATCTTCTCCAGCAGCATGTCGCCACGGGTGACCACCTCCTTCAGACGGGCCGCGGCCTCGTGGTTCTCCTCCTCCAGCTGCCGCAGGCTGGCCGCCTAATGAGGAGTAGCACAATAGTGTCGCAATCTTCCAGTCCGTTTGTGTGCCAAGGGATATATTTGTGTGTGTGCCGCAAAATGGACAAACTAAATATGAGGAAATACATGATCTCACCTCAAAAAGCCTAAAGTAAAACATGAGCTCATGTATGAGAATTCCAAGAAGTTCATAAAATAAATACTCCAATAGTTAAGCATTAAGATCAGATGTCTTTGAACATCTGACATGCATAAAAACAATCTGTAATAATAACATTTTAAAGCATGTTGACTATAATCCAAACCAAGAAATTCAAGTGAACATAACACAGCATATTAAAAGCTGATGTGATGGGTTCTGGCAGGGATTTAAGTTTGTATTTTATTTTATTTTTATGACATCCATTGCTAAGGTTGCAAAAGTCTGTGAATTTTCTTTGTTGGAAATTTACCATGGGAATTGATGGCAATAAATCAGGGATTTACAAAATTTATGGTTGGCCCATAGGGATTTACTATATGTGGGAAAATACACATTTTAGCATAATCCTGACGAAAATCCTGACGAAAACAACCTGATTGCCTGCAAGTACAGTTGATTATGACGAGCCCATTTCCTGAAAACGTTTAGCAAAAAGACATAATATTTTTTTTTTCAATACAATAATTAATTATTCAATAAAATGTTAAAAACTCAGTAAGTACTGCATACATCATAAATTATGTTGCAATGTCATGCTTTTTAATTGTATTATTTTGCATGGTCGTCTTATGTCAACACAAAATTTATGCTTATTATTTCCAAAATTCCTCATCTTAACTTCTCGTAAAATTTTACTGGAAACTTTTGGGAGATTTTCCACTCCTTTGCAACTCTAACTATTTTAGGTTGTCTATTTGAGGAATAATGGTCCCCATAAAAAATACCGGCTGATTTAAAAAAATAAAAATAAATAAATAAATACAAAAGTTTTCAGGAAGTAGTACATAAATGGAAAAAGTCTAAATTCATGACAGAAAACAACTTTTATCTGTGGAAGAAACAATAGAGCCTTGCATATGGCTCCCTCTGCTGACTGAAATCTTCTAACTTAACATTTCAGATTTTTGTTGGAACATTTCTGTGTGTAGCTTCCATGTTTACCCTGTCCTCGTGTGGGTTCTCTTCCGGTACTCCTGTTTCCGCCCACATTCCAAAATGATGCTTCTTAGGTTAACTGAAGACTCTTAATTGCTCGGAAGTGTGTGTATGAATGGTTGTCTATCCATATGTGCTCTGCGGTTGACTGGCAACCAGTCCAGGGTGTACCCAGTCCCACAACTATCCAGCTTCAATATGTTCCTGCTACCTGGAACCTGAACAAGTACAAGCAACAGAAAATGAATGGATGGGCTATTTCTTAAACAAAGGGACTGTAATAATTGTCTTTGTGTGCTCAATTGAACTTTTTATGGGGTTGATGTAGGACAAGCGGCTCAGAAAATGGATGGATGGATGGGGTTGATGTCACATGGTAAACTAAAGGAAGAACTCCTGCCATGGTGTGTAAAACGACCACCGACCTGCAGAGCTGCCGTGGACTCCTCGCTCGGCAAAGAGTCAATTAGCACGTCCACATCTTTGGCTGTCCTGGCAATCAGGGCAGCAAACAGCTGAGCGTATTCTAAAAGTAGAATATGACAACAGTTCATTGTTTGATTAGAGTTAACTTGGAAAATCCACAACAAACCACCATCAAAAAATTCAGTAGCTAGACTTTAACTACAGTATGCTATACTATTTATCACTGTCAGTGGTGGGAAGTAAACTACACATACTTTGTTACTGTACTCAGTTTTTCAGGAATCTGTACTTTGAGTATTAATTTTTCTTATGACTTGACTACTCCCTCCATTTGAAAACAGATGTGTACTTTGTTTTCCTTTCAACCGCTGCATATGACTTAAGAGACTGACAAAGCAAAAAAACAGCAAAATGAAGGACCGTGAATCAGAGAGCATTAATGACAATGCCAACAGATTTTGAGAAGAAAGACATTTGCCAACTATGGTCGTATTTTAAAACTTTTTATTAGACTATTTAAATTCTGTCAGCTCCAAGAATGAGTTGTGGCAAATGTGTTGTGTAATCTAAAAATCCCCAGCATCTGGTGTTCTTACAGTATGTCTAATTTGAAGAAAAACAAAGATAAGGTGTATTTTTTTCAGTTATCATGGGCTAATTTAGCATTTTTTAAAGTTAGTTCACAACATTAGCAAAGCTGTGTGCAGTGATTATTTTTTTTGGGGTCCTCACTACGAGCACTATGGAAGTTGATAGAGGGAAACTGTTGTGTTCAGTTTTTTTTTCTTCATTGTGCCAACTTTGCAAAGTTATCAAAACGGGTTATTTATTAGGAATAAATAGTTACTCTCACTTTTTATTAATGGACGCATGTATGTTTCACAGTCTGTACTTTTGACTTGAATAGATGAGTTGAATCAATACTTCTATTTTCTAGGTTTTATCCCCCAAGTATCTGTACTTGCACTTAAGAACACAGTGTACTCTGATAACTATAAAGAAACCTGTCAGTCTGATGTTGTACACTACAAGCACTGATCATTGTAGTTTTTTTTTTTTTTTAATTATTCACTGTTATCCCAATGCCTCTAAATGAAGAGCTTTTAGGAGCCATAAATAGAGCACCTTCAGTTTGGTTTGCAGGCTGATCGTTGTTTATCGACGTTTGAATGTTACTGAAGGAGGCAGGCGGAGCACACTGTTGAAGGACCCCGATAGCGTTACAAAACTGATCTGCAAGCTAGGAAAAAAACCAAATACACAGGTTATTACAACGTTCTAAATGGACTTATGTATCAAAATAATGCATTGATTCTCAGCCATACCATACCATACCGAATTGACAGCATCTTGTAGCTGCGTTAGCCTATCCGCCATTTTTTTAATGTCTTCTTCGTTAAATGGTGAGCAAAACAAATCGTCTTCCAGTCTGTGGTGCCACCCTGTGGTTCACATATGGTGACAAGAAATTACATATAATACATTTGGTTGTACTAAATAATTACATATGTAGTAAAAATGTATGTTTTAACATTATTTTCCGTAATTAAACGTTTGTCATCAAGTTATCGTTTTGTGAGTCTTGTTTGTAACCACGCGAGATTCTGCGAGATGTACGTGCTGCCATTTAAGTCCGAAGAAGATTCGACGATTATACAGTATGCTAGAATATTGTCGTTTATAAATCCTGTCAGTAATTTCACGGCCCTGCAACGCGACTGTATTTTGGACGTAACCACTTGTAATAAGACGAGGAGCCACATTTTGTGCCTCATTTATGTGGACTAGCCTATGGCTGTAGCTAATGCTAGCTACCAAACATCAACAGGAAGTAGTAGCCGAGCTAAAAGTCCAATGTCGTGCTCTTTAGACTCTCCAGGTAATGTCGATCTTGTTTATTCCACCTAGCTTGAACTTTTAACGATACAGTGTTAGGTTCTACTTGGTCTAATAGTAGATTGTTTCGTTTATACAACGGTCTTCCTCGGTTAGCGCTACGGTGTACTCCTGTGTACCCACTTTTAAAGTTCATAACAATGAGAGATAACGCTTTGAAAATAGACGTTGAAAACATATGTAATGATACTTTTAAAAATCACTACCCATTTACAAAAATAAATATTGAAATTAAATGGCCCAATTGCACAAAACAGCCACAACATTTCACCCACTGAGCTCTTCTTTTTAGGAAAGTGCAACATTAATAGTTTGTCTTCTTTTGAATGAAGAATGCAGACAAGTGCAACTAAAACAGTTTTAATAGTTACAATTATTATGCTGTGAACTAACGAATGGCATTTGTTATTTGAGAGGCTGTTTAAATGTTGCTTGTTTTATTACGATCTGCATTGATCGATAATTGAGGCTACATAGACGGTCTGTTTGGACGGGAGATAGGAGATGAGTTGAAATCTAATAAAAGGTCATCATTCCTAATGGTGTGCTGCATCTCCTCAGACATGAATTGTACTTTGGAGAAAGTCCTGACTGATGCCAAATCGTTGGTCGAAAGGCTCCGCAACCATGACAAGGCAGCAGAGATGTTAATCGAGCAGACGACATTTCTCAATAAGCGGGTGGATGCCATGAAGCAGGTAGGATGTTTTGGTGAGGACATAATGACTGCATTAAGAAGTCTATAATTCCTGTTGAGTCATAGATTTAATTTATTTTTACCAGTATCAAGTGGAGATTGACACACTAAACCAGGTTGCACGTCATCGGCCTCGATCCAGTCTGATCCTGGGCATCCAACAGGAAAATCGTCAAATTAGAGCTCTCCAGATGGAAAACAAAGGTTTTCGTGAGGAAAAAAAAGGAAGCCATTATGGTAATAAGTTGACTAATCCTGTAGTCACTGTTTGTGCAGAGCTACGGACGTCATTGGAGGAACACCAGTCTGCCCTGGGGCTCATCATGAACAAATACAAGGAGCAGATGTTTCGGCTGCTTATGGCCAGGAAGAGGGACGACCCCACCATTGTGACCCAGCTGAAGGAGCAGCACACAACGGTCAGTCAAGTCTTGAGGCTTGATTTTGTGTTTGTAGATCAGTAGTTCTTAAACGTTTTTCAACACGTACCACCTAAGACATGATGCACAGTTTGAACAGTAACACAGTGCTTAAATATTTTTAAAAAAACTGTACTTAATGATTAAATTGAAATGTACAGCACTAACAAACAACAGATGCACCTAGATAGATGTTTAAAAACAAACAGTTCTTAAAGATTAAATGCAAATATATTGAAACAGTTACAACTGAACTGTACTTAGGCAGTGATTCTTTTGACTACCACTAGAAGGACCCCTTGTACCACACTTTGAAAATCACTGCTTTAGATGAAATTAGCCCAGCATTCACATTTTGATGTTTCTTCACAGGAACTCCAAGCACACGTCGACAAGATCAACGAGATGGCCTCAGTCATGAGGAAAGCGATAGAGGTGGATGAGGGGCGGATATGTGAAGATGAGGAGAGGATCAAACGGCTCGAGGTAAAAGCGAATGACCATTTCTTTCTGAAACTGAAATCATACTGTAGTCATCGTGTTTCTGTGCTGTAGCTGGAGAACAAAGGACTGAGAGAGCTGCTCGGAATCAGTCGCGAAGCATTCCTGATCCTGAAGAGAGAGGATGCATCAGAGAGCACGTCGCTCTCGCCGCCATTGACCAACAGTGAACCCAGTTTACAAAAGAGTTAGAGTCGAGACTGGACTGACCATCCATGCTTGCACTACAATGTGTTGTGGATACACCAGTTTTCCTCCATGGACCCACCCCACCCTTAACTGGCAGTGCATCTACTGTATGACCCTCCTCAAGAACTGCATTTGAACAATCACTTTTGTCCTTTTTTTTGGTACTTGTTTTAGGTTTAACAGTGTGGCGAGCAAATCCTGCGGCACTTCCAATAACTTGAAAGTGTGAGTGAGTTCAAGGAAAATGTGAGCTAGAATAAATACATGACTATCCAATACAGTACTCTCTGTTTTTATGGATCATATTTTTTCACTGCTTTATTTGTCGCACATGGTTAATGAATTGAATGCTAGGAATATGCTGTAACAGTTGATCATAGTGAAGTAAATGAAAAATGTCAAAATTTGTAAGCTTTGCAATATTAATTTAACCCAAGTATGTACGTAAACTCTTTTGCAGTTTTCACTCCGAATCAGAAAGTTTATAATACAGTATTGTGCAAAACTGCAGTTGAATTGACACAGGATGTAGAAAAGAAAATAAGAATACTGAATTTGAAAAAACTACAACACTGCTTCTCTTCAGATCGTTGTAATTCCATAGAAACATTTGCGGTACAATTTTGACCAATCAAATTTGTCGAGTATGCAGGCATTGTACTTAAAACTAAATGTGACTAGCCAATTTAAAAATTGATTAAGGGTGAAGCACCATCAGCATTTTTCTGAGATTTTCAATTTTATTAATATTGAGCCAAATTTCCACAGAAGTTGTCTCAGGGCACTTTACACATGGAGCAGGTCTAAAGCCATGCAATTCACTTCTTAAAAAGACCAACTGAACCCCTTACATGATTAAATAAGGTAAACAAATGTACAAATAAAAAAACAACGTAATTCATCTACTACAACCAGAATGATAACCAGTAACTTTCAGTGTCAATTAAAATAGCATTAATAAAATGTCAGAATTTTGAGGCATATTTTGTATGTGACATGACCAAGAAAGACTATACGGCATGTGATTGAAAAGCTGTGTGACATGGACAATTAAAAATAAGCATGAATTATATTATTAAAAACAATTTGTTGCATTCATTAAGCTACAGCTCACATAGGCCGATACCGTACAGTTTATTTTATTTAATAACGTGTCAATAACATTTACGTTAATTATAAATAGCGCAGAAAAAAATGCGTAAATTACTTTAATATTAAAATATTTAATCCATGTTTTCACCATCTATTCGTTTTGCTCAGCAGCCTGATAAATCGTGGGCGTTTCTGACCGAAGTATCGCGCGACGCCGTAAATCTCGCGCAGAGGGGCGGGGCGGCGGCGGTTGGGTTCACAGACCTTACGCGCTGTCGAAGAAGGAGACAGCAATCAGAAGAACATTGAAGTTGTGTCAGAAAAGCATGTTGCTTCTTGGCCCGCGGGGATTTTCACGAGCAAAACATAGGAGAGGTAGAGGTTACAAATGACTGACGAGTCCATAAGTCAAAAGTGTTTGCTTGGTAGTCAGATTAAAGGAGATAATGTTTCGGTGGCTCTACTGGCTGTTGATGCTGCGTTCAATATTATGTGAAGTTCAAGCTCAGGATGAAAGTAAGTAAACAGTTCAGTAACTAGTCTGCTTTTAGTACGCCATTTAACACATATTGTGGTCTAAGTCTAACTCATATATTTAAATCACTAACATGCCACCTCGTTAAACGTATCAGCATGTAACTTTAGCTTATTACAATGGATAGCCAATGGGGTTTTCTTAATGGCTACACTCACCATAACAAATATACATGAACATGCACATTTCTTTTGGAGTAGTGCAAACAAGGAATGAGCACTAACCTCAAAGGGCTAGTAAAGATAAATCAAATATTCTCATCTATCTATCTTCATATATATAATATATATTGTATACACACACACACACACACACACAGTTTAAAAGTTGGGAGTCACCCAGACAATTTAATGGTTCCATGCAAACACACCCTTATAAATATACACTATAGTTCAAAGGTTTGGAAGTCACTTCGACATGTCCTTGTTTTTGAAAGTACTGTTGTTGTTGTTTTTGACGCAAACAATTGTGTAGCAATTGGCTACAGTGATATAAACAGGTGTTTATGTAGGTTAATGGTGACACCCCCCCCCCCACACACACACACACACAAGCACACAAGCTCTCACGATTCACGTGCTTCTACTTTAATCAGAAGGGGGGGAATAAAAAATCTAGCTGAGCAGAGCTGGAGTCTGACCTGGAAGGAAGGACCATGTAACTTGTGCAAATAATTTATCTTCCATGCATCACATTTCTTCGTCCTTTTTTTTTTTTTTTTTTTAAATGAAGCAGAATGTAAAATGTATTTTACTGTGTCTCCTGCAATCTCTGGCTCCTTCAACCCCAAAGGAACTCGATTCTTTTCATGTCATTGCAAGATATGGACTCAACCCAACGAGCGGCTGGCAGAAATCTGCTCATTTGGGTCGTCTGGCCTGCAGTGACACATGATGTTTTCAGCCTTTATTTTACCGCCCCCATCAGTCACGTCTTGGCTGACACTTTGTAGTCTCATTTTTCACAGCTTCAGATCATACGTTTTCATGTTGGTTCCTCTGAATCTGGTCATAGTTGGATAACTGCATACCGTGGGCAATGTTATTTTTGTTTTGAATGTATCGCACCATCTCTCTTGTGACAGACCGGGTGGTTTTCCTGCCGGGAGCCTTCCAGAACATTAGTGTGACAGCAAATGAGACAGTGCAGGCTGTGGCCACCGGGATTCCCACAGAGGTCGCGTTCGCCACGGTGCAGTTCCACACACAGCGGCATAACGTCACGCTCTCCTACAGCACCGTAAGGCGATGACCGGCATCTTGCATTTTTGTCCCACCTGAGTCCACTTTCTATGGCACACTAAAGTTTGGTTCAATCCATTTACCTGACTTAATCCACCTCCTGATACTTCCACAATCACATCGCAAATTATCGAACCCATCAATACGATACAAACATGCAGCAGTTTCGGGGTGAGGTTTTGAGCAGAATCTAATAACGTGACAAAAACATAACACATTCCAATAAAATACATCATACTCAGCAGAGATGCTGATTATTAAATGTAATAATGTGTGCAGATTGCTACAGATGTGTCTTGCTAATTGAACAGCTTTGCTCTGACCAACCAATCAGAGGACAGAAAAATTCTGATGTTATCATGGGGCAGATTTGAAATCTGATTAAAGAAACAGTCCAATTGCTAATATAGTTTAAGTTACATCGGCTCGCGTTACTGATTTTGAAGGCCCTGGGCAGATTAGATTGACATGGAAACACACAGAACCTGAAATCTGATTGGACAAAAAAAAAAAAAAAAAAAAAATCTCTCTTCACATACAAATCTTCACTCTCTGCTCACCATGCATCCCACCACCCACACTCTCTATGTCAGCAGTTTTATTAACCTCTTGTGAATCTGTTCTCAATTGTCTTACCTGGATAAATAAAAGTTAAATCAATAAATACTGGAAGCATTGAGCCAAGAGAAATGCTACAAAATGAAGAGCATAGAAATGAATAATTAATAGAATTTGATGTACATGCATGCAGCAAAGGCTGGCTCAGACCACTTCCTACTGCAACAAGGTAATAACTAATTCAGAATTATTTTAAAACGGAGTCCATTACTTGGCTGCAACCAGCAGGGACGCCGTCTCCAAAGAAGCAAACTTGATGTCCGTTATGGCAAGTCTGGCAATTATGACTTTCCTGAAAACCTGAAACCAATTTTTATACTGCAATTTTAGCACATTCTAGTTCGGGTTTCCGAAAGGCTGGAGCTCGGCCCGTTGACTGGCCAAGAGTGAAGCCTAACTTGTGTGCCACAGTGGTACGGGGAGAGAGCACAAAGTGTGCTTTTTCTCAAACAAAGCGCGTCTTCTTCTCGTAACAAATGGTCACATGCCGAGAAGAAAGAAAGAACCGCGCTGCATGTCTTCCACTGTTGTCCTTTCTTTACCCTGTCACATTTCTCTATTTCGGTACTGGCAGGTTATGATACTAATAATCCAACAATCCCGTCTGCATGAGCAGCAGTGGAAATGCATGTCAGATAAGATCATGGCTATTTAAGTAGTGTCAAAGATGACTGGGCATGACTCTTACAGCCCCTTCCAGATGATGAAGAGTGCAGCGGTCATGAGGAGGGTCCGACAGGGCCAAACCCTACCGCTCCGTGCCAGTCCCAGAGCTGGTTCCAGATCGTTTATTTTGAAGGGGAAAGGAAAACAAACGAATGGGAATTTGTCAGGGGCTGAAAATGTGTGTTGACGCAAATGAAGGTCAGAGTTTAACAGGAGAAGAGCTAAGCCCCTCAAAAAGTGGAATTTCACAGGGGATTTTTCTTAAACTCGAGCTGGATTAACACATTCTGTATGACTCTTATTTCTCATTAATATGAAATAAATGATGACTCTCTCCAATAAGCTAAACCGCTACCTTTAAGTTCTACACTAATTTAAGTTCTGGTTCAAGTTAATAAATAAATCAATTCAACATCACCGGGGGGGGACTATTTTTGACTCCAAAGCTATTTCTTGTGACTTGTAACCACTCAGCACCTCTGTGGCGCATTGGATAAATTCAGTGGAAACCAGATCGAATGGGCATTTTCTGGCCATTGCGGTGCCGCACAAACAAAGATGGGATTGTGAGAGTTGTCATCTGTGGGCAAGCTAAGCGCTGCCAGGCTGGTCACATACAGTAGCAGTCACTGCACTTTATCTTGGAAAATATACAACGTTGCGGTAAGCGCAATGACTTAAGACTCTTGATTTTGGTGCAGATGGCACTATATTGGTGGCAGAACTGCACTTTTTTTTGGCTACATTTATGGGCAAAATGTCAAAATATAATGTAAACATTTCCTCCTGTTAATTGCTTGTATCATATGAAATGAATGCGGCATTCATTTAACGTGTACAAAAAGCGCAAGTCGTTTGTGGAACCCTTCAGTATGATTATTACCATAATTAGATTGAGTTATAGAAGATCAAGACACCACAGATGCATTTCCTTCAAATGGAATTTTAATGACAACTGTCCATATCTGCCGACGCATGACCGTAATTTATTTCATGTTTTCCAGTGAACTAAGCGAATAAGTTCTAATGGGGGGGTAAATAGGGTGGGATATCCTGAGAGTGCTTTTAGGATTTTTTATTTTGTTTTGTTTTGTTATTGAAGTTCACCAGAGATTGTCATGAAATGATCAACTGATAGGATTGTCTGAATAGACGCAAACAAATCCTGATTCTGATGGAATGAATTAATACTCCTTTGACATCGTGTTGCTATTTTTGGCCTTCTGTACCATTCGTTTAACGTACCTTTTTTTTCCTTTTTTCTTTACAATTAATTTTTTTTTTCTCACTGTAATTGCACATCAGTATCAAAAATGTGATATTGGAACATCACATCCACAAATGTTTTTTGCACAGGTTCCTTTGCCTCTGGCTGGGATGTACTTTAATAGTCCTCAACTAATTTCCAGTGTTCTTTGTTTTTAGACACCAGTGTTTGGTCTCTCTTCGACGGCTGTGGACACAGGCATCCTTTTACCTCTCCTGCCGGGACAAACGTCCTTCACTTTGTTCCTATTGTCCGCCGACGGAAGCACAGTCACAGGCACGGGCGTGACTCTCCCTTTCTCCAGCACGGGTACGCCATCAACTTTCTTTTTCGCGTTCATGTCGGAGCCCTAAAAAGGGAGGAATAAAATGTCAGATTTGGGCCCTGTGTTGCATAAGATGTGAGGAAGTTGCATGTTGTTGTTTGCGCTTCTGTGAAATCAAGGCTTTCACCATAAACTGAAGTGAGTCCGTTTTCTTGAGAGGAGGAAGCTCCAAATGTTGGCTGGTGGGTGTTTGGTGATCATGTGCCTGCCTTCCTGCAGCAAGTCATCCTGACATCTCATCCCTCTTCCTCGCTTTAGACCCTGTGCCCGGCGGTTGTAACATCGAGTTTAATCTGAACGTGGACCCCAACGTCTACCTGCGCTACAACCTCTTCGAGACCACTATCCAGTTTGCGCCAGCCAACCTGGGATATGAGAGGTAACCGAACAGTTTCCTGTCCAGCAGGCTCAGCAGCTGACAGCTCGCATGTGCGTCATGTTATCCAGTTTTTTTTCACTCAGGGTCTCGTGCTCAGTCGCTCCCTTTCCTCCTCCACCGCCTAAACTGATTCAGCCGGTAGTACTTGCTCCACCTTCTCAGGAATCGCTGTCAACTGTCACAAAGTAGACACAGTTGACTGATTCTCGTATGAAACCCTCCCGTCAGCTTGTGCACTGCTTGTGGGGGCAAAAGGAGCACAATGCCGGATTGTTCTGTTCCACTGTGAATACTACCTATTATTCTCTCCTCGGCCGTCACACACTGATGCCGTTTTAATGGCAGAAAGCATGCGCGACAAATTGACTTGGGACCAATAACGTGAGGTTAAATGGTGTTGCAATCATCAGGAAAAACGAGACCCTCTTAACATTATATGCATTTTTTTTCCGCAGTGTTGTTGACACGTGCTTGTCAGTTTTATCACTCTTTAGCCAGTGCCTACTTGTCAAAAGTATTGGAACTTTTGAGGACTTATGATGTGCTACTCGAACACCGGTTTTTAGTAAGGATTTTGGAGAGACGATGATTCCGCCCAACAGCGACGTTCTACTACTCTAAGATCCCCACTAAAAAATAAAAAAAAAAAGTCTCCTCCTACGTGTCCACCAGGGGCAGCACTCCTCCGTCCTGCGACACGTCCACGGGGACCGACACGCGCTGGCGGCTTCAGTATGACGTCTACCAGTACTTCCTGCCCGAGAACGACCTGTCGGAGCGCAGCCTCTTCCGCGGTGTCCAGGCCGTGGCTGACGTCGAAGGAATGACAGAGAACGCCAAACTGGTGCGAAACCTGATGGTCAAACAAGCTAAGTAATTTCACTTGAACGTATTGAACTCCTCTTTCTGTTGGCTGCAGATTAGGACGCTGTCCTCGACAGAAATGAGCACGGTGATGTTCAGTTCCATCCCCGGCCAGGGTGTCATTTACGCTGTCATCGTTCGAGACCCCGTCCTCGACACGTTGGCTTCTTACGTCCCGGTCCACACGTACGGCTGCAGCTTCACCTCGAAGCTGGATGGCTGTCAAACGCTGGGTGAGAGTTAAAACCTTTTCGCCGCTTTTT